>NW_020291591.1:2094468-2104865 GCF_003184755.1 Aspergillus piperis CBS 112811
CCCCCCCTATTTACATTCTACCCATACGACTTAACTTTTTTTTTCTTCTCTTTTCTTCTGATATCCCGAATTGTTCGTGACTGGTTCTATCACATCCATGTCTTCATGTGATGCTGTTTTCCTCGAGAACAGGAGGTGTAATTTACATACAATTGTGAAAGGAATGCCATAGTGCCAACTCTGTTAAGGTGCGCAAAGTTGTGTGCTGCTTGCTACTTGCTCCTTGTAAGCGTCCCATGTTTCGAGAACCAATGTAATCAGTATCCCGAAATGTGAGACTTTGAAAAAAAGATGTTTCTCCAGTTAGTATTTGTTGGTCTTTAATGCTAGCTAGCTGGCAACAATCTAATCATGATCATTACGGTGGACGCATAGTACCAAAATAGTTCTTATAGAGAACCTTGTCCGCAATTGCTCGCAATTTTATTACACTACTTTGGTTATCAAGGATGGTATGTAGTACTGCTACTATAGCCCGTGAAGGCTGCTTTACTCTGCTTGCCACAGTTAACGAGCAAGATCAATGAAGATGGACATGTTTCGAATACTCGAAAGAAAGGCCACTTGAATTCGGTAATAAAGAATAAGCGGCAGAATCAAGAAAGAAAAACCACAATCACAAAAAAACCAGCATGGTCAGGAAAGGACCTGATTTGAGGAAAAGGCAAAACAAAACTCCAATTGTACACCAGTTATCCCTCCATATTATGATCCCGTCCAGAGATAATACACCCCTTTACTCCATGTCCCTCCAGATAAGGCAATGAATGAAACAAAACATGCTAACTTGAAAGGGTTGATTTAAGTTGAGGATACAGCGCTTACGCGCGTTTCCGAAGGACTCTACGAGCTGCAGTTGGAGCTGCTTCACCACCGGCAGGAGTGGGAGCTCTTTTGCTGGTAGCGGAAGTTGTGTTTCTCTTCGCGGTCGCGGAGGTTGCTTGGCTTCGGGCGACTGTTGTCTTCTTCGTGGTGGCGCTTGAAGTCGATGCCGTTGTTGCCTTCCGGGCACCGGCACCTGTCCTTGTTGGCTTGGCAACGGTTGTTCCGGAGGATGCGGACGATGACACACTGCCTCTGCGTTCGAGCTGGCGAGTTGCTGGCCTTGGCAGTGGTGATCGCGTAGTCTTGCTGGTAGCTGTGGCGGCTCGGCTGGCGGGTCTCTTGGCCTGTGATGGGGGCCTGTTGTCCTTGATTGAGGTGGATGTACTCTTGACTGGCCGGATGCGAGTGTTGTCTGCCAGTGCAGGAATGCTAGCGGATGTAGATTTGAGTGGACTGATGGGTTTCAACGGTGACATGGGTCTTGCAAGGTAGGAAGAGTTCGTGGGCTTCTCGGGTGAGGCGCGTAGCGGCGAGTGTGGATATGTTCTGGAGTTGGACGTCTTGGGTGAGAGAATTCTGTAGTCTGCACCCCTCATCTCCTGGGACACAACACGCGAAGTACCAGCAGCGGCCCCAGGTCCACGTCTCTTGGGATTCTTGAGGACATCGAGCTGTTCGCCAGCTGCAGGGGCGTTTTCTTTGTCGGAATAGATTTCTCCGTGGCTGGATGGTCGAGTCAGCTAAGCTCAACAATACACAGTTGTACATGTCATGTGTTCAGGCCATACCTTTGCTTCTTGACTCTGCGGGCACTGGGGCTCGCAGCAGAGGCCTTGCGCACATTGGGGCTAACAGATACGGTTCTAAAACTCCTTGACGCCTTGGCTGGGCTGAGGAGTTTCCGAGGAGAGAGATTCGCTTGTTGGGCCCGGACAGAGGCCATGTGTTTCTCCAGCAGCTCACCCATTGTCGCCTTACGAAGAGCAACGGGAATCCGATTCACGCGTCGTTCAATCCGTGCTCGAAGGTCGTTCGCCTGGAGGGCATACTGTGCGCGAAGTTTGCGGGCGCGCTCGGTGACTGTGGCTATGTTAGTGGGATTTCAAGATAAGCGAGGTATCGAGAGAGCGCACGTTCGAGCTGCAAGTTGTCAATTAAAGCTTGCTTTTGTCTGCGGGTAATTCGAAGCTTCTTCCGAGGAGGGCTGTTCTCAGGTGTCCTTGCTTCGTCATTGTGGGACGCGTCTTCGGCAGACTTGCGTTTGGCGGAGAGTGAACTCATTGGGGCGCAACGTGAGTGGTCGATGTGGGTGGTGAGAAACAGCGATAAGAGGAGTAATAGGTGAGCTGGATTGCGTATAATGTGTTGTGTGGAGGAGTTGGGGCGGAAGGGATGGAAATCGAGAGACGGAGGGGAGCGCGTTGGAGTGAGTTCTGGAGGAAAGCGGATGGCGGAGAGGATAAACAAGCGCTGACTTAATTCGTGGTTAGCTCCGATCGGGACGGTGTGACATCTGCGTCCTCAGCAGCAGCAGCTCCATCATCATCCCTCCTCCGCCAACCTCCATCATCCACTTCCCCCCATCGCTTCCCTTGCTCCCACGCTCCGAACATATACTTCTCAGGAATTCTTGCTTCTTTTCAAATTTGATTGATCATACCTACACATTTCTATCATCAACCTCGCCGGTCTCCTTCCAAGATGTCGCTCGAAGCTACCATGATCATGTCCGTCTAGCCACCTTCATCCCAAGCTCTGTGCGCACCTACTAACACCATCTACAGTGTCGACAATAGCGAAAGCAGCAGAAATGGAGATTATACGTAAGTTGCCTGTTCTGAAATACCCAGAATCGTACGCCTGGATCCGTTTCTAACAGCTGCCAGCTCGACACGATGGCAAGCTCAGATCGACGCCGTGAGCGTCATTCACACCACTAAGATGCGCGTGCACCCTCAGTCTGCTGTTGGCCTTATGAGCATGGGTGGAAAGGGTCCGGAGGTCCTTTCGACATTTACCACCGACTTTGGTGGTATCTTGGCTGGTCTGCATCGCACGAAGATCCATGGCACTGCCCACCTTAGCTCCAGCATACAAGTGGCCGGTGTATGTTTTCCAACCACCCCATCGTCTCTTTCTTTAGATACTGTACTGTTTATGGAATTGATTGCTAACCTGGTGACTGGCGCAGCTTGCCCTCAAACACCGCTCCGAGAAGTCCCAGAGACAGCGCATCATCGTGTTCTCCTGCTCTCCCATCGAAGAAGACGAGAAGACATTAGTGAAGCTGGCCAAGAAGATGAAGAAGAACAATGTGTCCATCGATGTGATTGCCTTCGGAGATCTGGAATCCGATCAGACCAAGAAACTGGAGGCATTCGTCGAGAACGTCAAGGGTGGCGACGGCTCTAACCTCGCCATCATTCCCCCGGGCCCCAACTTGCTGAGTGAGGAGCTTCAGGTCACTCCCATCCTCGGTGGGGACAGTTCCGGCGCCGATGGTGCAGGTCCCGAAGGTGGTGATGGTGCCTTCGGATTCGAGGATGCGGCTGAGAACGACCCCGAACTGGCATTCGCCCTCCGTCTATCTCTGGAAGAAGAGAAGAACCGGCAAGAAAAGGAGAAGCGGGACCGGGAGGAGCAGGAGCGCAAAGCCAACTTGGACAACATTCCCGAGGAGGGCTCCAGCGGGAGCAAAGACAAGAAAGAGGATGGTGACAAGATGGACACTGCTTAATGTGGAGACCAGAACAACCTCCTGGATGATTTGATGCATACCCGGCGTTTTAAATGTACTTTCGTTTTCTTGCTGTAATTGTAGAAAGCGGTTGGTTCTCCAGCAACTCGCTTTTGAAACGGATGCGATCTAATATGTAGATCTATCGCCATCGTAACTTGATGTTGTTCCATGATACAAACTATGACGCCCAGATATCAAACATGTCCATGCATGCAACCGCAAAACCAAAAGCAAAATTATAACAACAAAGAAAAAAGTATCAATCACAACCCCACCACCACCACCACCACATCGCAACCTCAATAATAAAACCCATCTAGCCCATCCCATCCCATCAATCAAGTCCTCCCCCTCAACCAACCCTGCAAATTCCGATCAAACGCCTCACATCTCACCGGCATTTCCAACTGATAAAACGGATTCTTCATAACAAAGTCCGCATACAATTCATATATCTTCTTCATAACCACCTCGATATTTGCCATCAGCGGATCCGTAAACAAGAGGAACTTGGTGCCCGTCAACGTCTGGAAACACGTTAATCGGAACTTGTCCGTTTCTAGACACTCGAGACCCGTCGCGGGTACTCCGGGGTTCGGATACGAGTATGAAGCTGTAAAAGGGGTAGGGGTCGATGATGTGGCGGAGGGAGAAACGACATTGTTGGGGGAGGGTGTGGTCGCGGTGGTGGGTGTTGTTGCGAGTGCTGCGGCGGGGGCGAGGGGGAGCTTGGGGGTGATGGAGCGGGTGATAGCGTGGACACTGTGCAATCAATGAGAAGAGAATGATTAGTAGGTTACTCTTATGAGAACCTATATGTAGTAGGGAGGATGGATGTAGCTGTTGGATTGGCTGGTGTGTACGTACCCGTGAAACGTGCCCGCCAGGACGAGGTAGTCGTTTGTCGAGAGCTTGCGCAATCCTGGCTGGAATTCGCGCTGGTAGACTAGCCCGCCGGCTTTGTTGATTATTATGAGAGAGAATACAGCCCTAGATGGGGATTGTTAGGAGTTGGGCTTTTGCTGGAGGGGGTTTTTTGGTTGCGACGTACATTGCGGAGGAGGGGGCTCGTGATGGTGATTATAGGTGTCGGGGTTGGACAGTGATGTTGTTGTCCTTTTATGCAGGGCGTCAGGATGTTGGCGCATGCAGCATCACTTGGTTTTGCTTGTTGTGGATAGGTATGGTGATGGTAGAGGGGGATTGTTTCTGTGTTTGCGCATTCACATCGTAATTGTTGTTGTTGGTGTCATCATAGCATGGGCGTCTTTGACGGAGACATTGCGGAGTGCGCTGCTGCTTGTTGGTTGGGTGGGTTGTCTATACTGCACCTAGTTGTTCAGGATCGTTGTGTCTTCACCGCCCTGAGGTAGGGGGTGTCAGCCAATAGTGTGCTTGTGTTCATACATTGCTGTCGAGTTTTAGATGGCAGCATCGTTCTTCGCTGCTAAACAAGGTAGAAAGACATTCTGGAGTTACATTGATCGTGATCTTGTTTTCAATGTGTTACGGGTATAGTGGTTTATCAGTACTTCTATTTTCTAAACTCGAGAAAATGTGCCAGTAATATCAGTAACTTGAATTTGCAAGATCAACCTGCTATCTTAACGGATGATATCAAGCTTCCAAAACAACGCAACATACAAAAACTGTCATACATGCCACTAAATCTTAACGCTCATTATCATGATAACCAGTATGACATTCCCTCTCAAACCCAGACTTATACCCCCTCAAGGAGCCGCCACAACAGTAGAGACCTCCACCATATTCTGCAGTCATAATTAGCCAACATCCACAACCCAAGCAGCGCAACAACACAAGGAATGGTTCCAACTTACCGGTCTCCTCTCAACAATATGCTCCGACTGCACCGACTTCGTCACATACTTCACGGCACCCTCCCCACCTCGTCCCCCAGCCCTCAAATACTCCAAATAATCCGGCGCTCCCGGAATATCCGTGTTATCAGCAATAACACTCGATCCGACCCTAAAGAGGCCCAAATCCTCACACAGCTTCAAATCGCTCAGGTAGAACTTCTCCCAGTGATCAAAGAAAGCCACATCGACTCCTCCCTTCACAATCTTGCCCTCCTCAACCAGCTTCGCCAATGACTCCGACGCAGGCCCCACCATCACATGCACAATGTCCTCGACGCCTGCCACGCGGATTATGTCCCTCGCTACGCTCGCCACCTCCTCGCTGACCTCGAAGGTGTAGACGTGCAGCCCCTCGGCGAAGGGACCGTGCAGGTCGCGAAGAATGGCAGCCCATGCGACGGCGGAGCACCCGATGTAGGTGCCAAATTCGATCACAACTTTGGGTGGGGATTCCATGGACATAAGGGCTTCTTTAGCGACGTTGAGCTTGGCTTGTTTGAAGTTCATGAGGCGTGCGGTGCGGCTGAAGAGGTCGAGGGCTTGGTATACGGCCCAGGGGTTGTTGTTTAGGGCATCGCTGGGCTGGGAGAGGATGTAGTCCCGGGCCAATTGGGCGTTGGTTTGAAGGATCTGGTGTAGATAGGTATTAGATTGGAGGGGATTGTAGAAGGGTTGAGGCAGGCTTTGCTTGTTGTTGGGGACTTACTGTGTCTTGGGAGGCCATTGTTGTGTTTGAGGAAGTAGTAGGTTGTAGTTCGGGTGTTGAAGGTAGGATGTTATAGTAGTAGATGAGTGTCAAGTACTGTGAACGTAAATTCTGGGTCAGGGTATGAGGATAGATGTAGCTGTTTGGAGTAGTAGATGTTCAGATGATACACCTATGTCTGTTGATTTTGAGCATTTAGAGGACCGGTGCTGGCAGTGGGTATTTATACCATAATGCTTCTACGTTCAACGTAGAGAACCATTATTCTACTCTATCATCGCTACATTGTTGCGCCACTACTTCTCCGATTTTATCTCCGATTATATCATCGCCTCGGAGGGGTTCACAACTTTTGTGGATACCATCGGTCAATAGATATAGCCATAGGGCTGGCTGGTCGGCTGAACGCCTCAGGCCGAGAATTTGTTGAGCCGAAGCCTAATCTGTAAGTGGTACTTATAGCCGAACCTCCGGTCTCAGATGCCCTTCACGGATTTGAACGCCGAATAGCTTAAAGCCGAGGTGGGCCATCAGCCCCGCCAGCAGTTGAAGAAGATTTAGCCGCATGAGAACTTTTTGCTTGACATGAACAATGGGTCATTTGCGTGTACGTGGTGTTCGGATGATATCATATCTCAGTGCTATTCGCTAATTCATTATTTTTGCTTGTTTTGTAGTATTTGCGCCGAGCTAGGCAAGAATCGGGTCATCGATGTTTAGAGTCCATGTCCGCGGAGCCGACTTCGGGGAATTCAGACAGGCAAGTTCCGATTTGATGTAGGTTGTGCCATATCAAGCGGTTTTGGGAGGGTTTGTGAGACCTTCCTCATCATACTCATATCTTGACTCCAAGTCCTATGTGAAAAGATCAGTATACGAGCCCGCAAGCTAGTGAGACTAAACTTACCCAATACTTGTTGAACCCAACACCCTCACAGACATCAGAGTACCCAAGTATCATAGGCGGAGCCCCAGTCATTAGACTGCGCTTTAATACATCCAAAGCCTCCCGAATGCCCCTAAGCCTCGCAGCTACCAGCGTCCAGGGGTATGCGACAGCTGCAAACCCCAACTCTGCTAGCTCCTTAGCAGACAAGTTCTCCGATTTTCCACCCTCAATTATATTAGCAAGCAAAGGGATATCCAGTTCCTCTGCACACCTTCTCATGGCTTCTCTGTCAGGTAACGCCTCAACAAAGACGCCATCTGCTCCTATGCGCTTGAACTCTTTCGCCCGAGTCATCGCTTCGTCCCACCCGTGGATCAATGAATCCGTCCTTGCTAAGATGAATATATCCCGTCCCTGATTACGTGCATCAACAGCAGCCTGTATCCTCGCGTAGGCTTCGCCTCGAGATACAACTGATTTACCCTTTGTATGGCCGCATCCTGTACAAAGATTCCGTTAGACTTGACCCAGCTTATCACGAAGACGCATCTCCAAAGAACCAATACATACTCTTCGGCCATGTCTGATCTTCGATCATCACGCCCGCTGCACCCGCCGCTGCAAAACACTCCACGGTGCGTCGCACATTCATAGGACTCCCGTACCCGGTGTCTCCATCCACCATAATCGGTATACTCGTCACACGAACTATTTCCTGGATCCGGGCGGACATTTCTCCCATGGCAATGTACCCGGTATCAGGGAGACCATGCGAGGCTGCCACGGCGAATCCGGAAATAAATATCATAGGGAAGCCGGCTTCCTCGATCAATCGCGCAGAAAGGCCGTCGTAGCCACAGGGGTGGGCTATGATTTTGGTAGGATCTCGATGAGCTTCTAGCCACATTGTACGTAGACGAGAGGTCTGTGCAGAGGGGATATTGCCGCGGACATTCTTGAGTGTCAATGTGGTGGTATCATTATGTGTTTCGATGTGATCGGAAGTGTCGAATTGGAACGGGTATGGAGTGGGGTTTTGCGAAGCCATGAGTTAGGCTGCTTGAAAGGCCTTCAGGATCTAATGTGTGCTAAGAGGGATAATCTTCACGGATAGTATGATTTGCATTTACTGCAGAATGTTGGTTAAGTGGTGGCCGAGTAGTAATGTGCACGTAGATAGCCGGGAGACTGGAACCCACCCCGCGTTGACGTTGAAATCCCCGCACGCGTCATAGCCTGCCCGTCGGAGTATTCGATGGGCTGGTTTCTGCCAACTGTCAACACGAGGAATATAGTACTCAGTCTTCACCACATGAATATCAAAGCAGTAACGGCACAGATCTGGACTGCAATTGTTGAGATTTCCGTGGAAATATTCTTCTGTGTATCCGAATACGCTCTGACAATTCACTAGCGAGACTATTGTCTTGACCCATTGTCCAAAAGCAAGCCAGGGTCTGACCAGCATTGATGGGCTAGCTACACTACCGCTACAATAAAGCTTCTATGACTACCAATGTCTAGGCAACAATCCGATCCTATCTGTTTTCGGTACAACTATCTGCTCCTCTGGAAGAAGATGTCTAAGCCCTGTTGGATCCAACTGCATATTCAATGGCTGTCAGAAATATATTGGCCACCGCTGCGCCCCAGAATAGCAATTGGGAAGATCGGCATTGTTCTCGACACGAGCCTATAAATCTGTGACATCACTATCATCGCGCTGCTCGGTACCGGTCCCAAAGAAGTTCCGGGCGTCTAAACAAGAGCACGGAGTATACACCCAGCGAGGGCCAGAAATAGAAATAATAAAAAAAAAAAAGTGCACAAAGAAAGAAAGGGCACTCCTTACCGAAGAAGGATGAAGCGCGCGCATCAGTCTGGACAACTGTTTTACGTACTGCGAGCCAACCCGGATACAATCCGACCACATGGCACGAGGATTCCAGAACCCTGTTCAGCTGTTATCAAAACAAGAGGGAACGCAAGGAAGCAAACAAATTCCACGAGCGACTCAAGATGCATTACGACCTGATTACATACACTAGTCTAACGCTAGAACGGTCCCCGTTTATTCCAACTTACAGATTACAACTGAAAACAGTCTGTCGATGCTCTCCATTCAGTCCAGATGAAGGTGCATGCAGCTGACCCGCCGATCTGTATGCGAACTAAAATCTCACCCACCAGCCAGTCCCAGCTGAATTCTGATACACTAGTCTAGCTCGGCCGGCCGGCGGATAGGTTCTGGGCGGCCGATACATACTCTTAGACGCTTAGAGGGAGGTCCACTCAGATACGTACGTGTTCGTAAGTGGACATTCTGTTTGCCGATCAATCTCGGTGATTTTCTTACTGTGTCCGGAGTACCTCCAGGGCTAACGCATTGCATTACACTATCGGGCGCATCTCTAGAACCGGTATACATGCCTACCGAGCATATCAGGAATGCGCCACGAGCCTGCACGATCGACGACCAAAACACACGAAGGTGTCAGCATGTATCTAGGACGAACTATCGTTTCAGGTAGTAGGCCCGTGGCATGATCCTGTGTACCCGTCGATCTGGGATTGAAGGAATTGGACTATCCTTGAAGGAAAGAAGGAAGGAAGAGATAAAGGGGTCAGCTACGTACGTCAGTCAGTTCAGTACTATACTGATCGGATGGGCAACTCTTGTTATGGGGCGCCGGGGGTACCCGTGCCACGTGGAACGTTTCACTCTCTTTCGGGGACCATATTTCTTGTGGATTTGCAGTTATCCGGGATTGGGGGCTATGCTGAAATGCACCGGATGATGCTAGTTTAGTGTCTGGGAATGATTGGTGAGGGGGTCTCTGGAAATGTGAGGCGAGCTGAATCGGTTGGACGATCTAACCGTCACTGCGGCTGAGGATAAATTACTCACTTCCGTGTTCGACTGCGGAGTACCTTAGTATCGAGTATTATCTTATGGGAGGAGGCTTACTCTCTGGGTACTAAGTACTAAGTACTATTATTTTATGCAGTATAGTGGTAGTAATGAATATGTATCATCGCATTCTCTATTCGTCATGAACTCCTCATGCTAGAATAATGCCGAAAACCAGAACCATGTAGCTCAGCAGTCCCTTGCTCCTTTCTCTCGATATGTATGGGGTATTGCGCAAAACCAGGGGAAATCCTCTAAAAGGGTCCAATAAACATGACATAAACATAGTGAATACAGGATATCAGTCATCAATCATCATCTCAGTCAGTCCGCGCACATAGATGTGCGAAATCCATAACCAGACCGAAAATATTAAAAGGAAGTAGCAGAGTAAAACAAAGGAAATAGAGACGAAATAAAAAAAAAAAAAAAAAAAAAAAAAA